>NC_138161.1:118781751-118818052 GCF_964165515.1 Mesoplodon bidens
TTGCTGGGCTTCAATTTTCAAGTGGAGAGAGATGGTGCTTAAACTTATTTTTGCAATTGTGTACCTGAACATGGATCATATTATTCAAGCAGGAAGGAAGCTTGGAGAACTGAAGCTACTCTTCCTTCTTTCTCTCTTTATGTGAATCCCAGAGATAGGAAATGGTGTGTTCAAAGTCACAAATTGGAGTGAAAAATAAGCTTGGAGTGAAACCTGAGTTTTCAGTGCTCAGTATTTTGCTATTTCAATAAAACCAAGTTACAGGTTTTTTCTTGGAATTAATTCCAAGAAAGATTTTGATCTCACCCAAATGACTGATGCTTACAATCACCGGGCCATGGTTTGGCCTTGACTTAAGTCAGAGCTTAATTTAATGCTCAGATGAGTATACCACATTCCCTGTCCAAAAAATTGTCCCTTCCTTTATATAACTTCTGATTTTTCCTGTTTTTTTTTAGTGTATTTTGGACTTTATTATAAATTAATATATATTCTAGTGGAAAACATGTCAGACTCTAAAAAAACAAAAAAAATTTTATCTCACCACTCCTTATTACTTTATTTGAACAATCTTTCTATATATGTTTAACTATAAACTGTCTTGAAATAGTTTAAGAAGTAGGAAGAGATTACTTTATGAATAAGTTTCTTTTATTAAAAAGGAATAGCATCACCTCACACTTCATGAATACCCACCCATCTGTTAATATGGGTAGTTCATTTAATCTAACAGGCATCCAACAAATGGAACTCTCTTTTTAAAAATATGCATGTCATAGTGAGATGGAGATCCTAATGCAGTACAGGGCCATGGGAGCTGCCTTGAATTCATAGTGCATGGTCATAGATTTAAGAAATATTTCATAGCTTGAAATTTTTGTGACATAAGGAATTTACATATAACAAAGTATCTGTTCAATAATTTGAACAGAGAAGTTTGGGTCACCTACCAACTCTTCCCCTCATTTTTTGCATGTAAATTATCAATCCAGCAATATTGGGGAAAGCACTCAGAATATTCTTTTAAGGTCAAATTTGTGTGATTTTCAAATCAATAAATCAAATGTGAACACCCACATCCATATCCACACACCTACATGCAGGATATCAATCAACTAGGGAGAGGACAAGAGATTGGAGAGCAAAAGGAATTGTAATAAAAGAGCCATGACTTTAGTGTTGACACTTGCTGCAGAGAAGGACCTGCTATAGAATAATTTCATTCATCCATTCATTTATTCTTCATTCATTGAACATTTAAAAATACATCATCTGTGCCAAATAACTTTAAATAAAAGATTGTACAAGATAATCTCCTTAAGATAAACCTTAAAAAGCTCAGTGTGTGGTGTAAAAGATAGGTAAAGGAACAGATATTGAACCATGTAATAGTGAAGTGATTGAGATAATAATCAGGATAACTAACATGTATCCCTTCAACAAATATTTCTGTGTCTACGATGTGCCAGAGCCCACATTAGTCACTAGGAATACAATGGTGAACAGACAGTCGATACTGTCCTAATCACTTTTTATGTTGTCTCCTTTATCCCTCATAACTGCCTTGTGAAATGTATGTTATTATCGCTCCCATGAGACTCAGAAAAGATAAATAAGTTACGCAGAACCACACAGGTCAAACTAGGTCACATCATATTCAACAACTGATGTACAACTATTATGAGAGCGAATGCCTCCCTTTTAAGGGGCATCCAAATTCAGCTGGAGTAGAAAGTGGGTATGTGTGTGGTGGTCTTGCCCAAGATGTCCGGGGAGTGCTTTCCAGGAGGTGAGGGTAGTATGATCAAAGTCATAGTCTCTCAAAGGGCACACTACATTTTGGAAACTTCTAGGAATTTTGGATTCCTTGAACGTAAAATTTGAAGATGATAAGAAATATGTTTTGAGAGATGTGCTGAGCTCAAACATAGACCTCTGACTTTATCCCACAAGCAGCATGAGAAGTGACAAGATTACATTTACCTTTTAGTAAGGTCATGCCAGCCTGGAGTGTAGAGAAAGGATTCAGAGAGAAAAAACTTTAGGTCAGGAAAGCATTGCAGGGGCTCCCACAAGGGATGGCAAAGGCCTAAACTAGGGCATCAGTTGGATGGAGAAATTAGGGACTCCTCAGAATATAGTTAGGAGACAAAGTAAGGGCTTAAAGATTTGATGGACATTGGGAATAAAATATAAGAAGGATGACTTCCTGGAGTCTCATATAGATAACTTGATGGTAAGGATAAGAGTTTATGTGGGAGGAATATTCAAGGGGTGATACAAATCCCACAGTTGGATATTGTTAGCCAGAAGCTCAGAGGAAAGATCTGGGCTTCGGGTGAAGAACACTTATCATCTCCCGGCTGAAAGGTAGAGAGCAGATATATGACATTCCAGGTGACGTTTTTGTTCAATGGTAATGATGCAGGCCCCCATTTCTGGATGCTGGTGGTCTGCCAGCCTGGGGTACCCAAGTCACTGCGTAGAGAGAGCCCTCTATTGTTCTACAAGCAATAATTACATTTTGGTGGTTACATTCCTTAAATCTGAGATGGGGTCTTAGTGTTCCCACAACAACATCTAACCTATACTAACTATCAAATGAGCAACATAAGAGACATAGCACCAGATCACAGAGCTAGTAAGGACTCTCTTCACTTTCCCCTGTGATGGTGAGATGGGACAAATGAGGCTCTTGGGAATCTGCTGCCTACCTCACAGCTCCAGGTACATTGCAGTGGCCTAAATCCCCGATGTTTTTGGTAGTTATGTGGTCACAGCCCTTTTTCTCACACTCATGGGAGACACCTTTAATTGATCTTCTTCTCTCTCTCCCTGAGTCTGGGAATGGTCTAAAAATGACTTTCAACACAGGAAGCCAAGAAACTGTTATCAAGTTTTCAGAATTGATACGTGATCTGAAACCTGTTAGTCTTCCATAGTATGGACCTTTGTTTTGGTCATTCCACGTTTATGGCAGACACATGCCACACCTACAGGGCAAGGGTTATGATAGATGCATAGGTGACTTACTATAGGAACATAGAGAAAGGAGTACTTAAATTAGATCAGGAAACTCAAAGAAAGGTTTCAGTCGAAGTGACATTGAAGGTACTCCTTGGATTATGAGTTCAACTGGTGAGGAAAGTTATAAGTATAAGGTGGTCCTCTGAGATAGAGGGATGGGTCCTCTGAGATAGAGGGATGGGCCCTCTATGTTAAAGGGGATGGAAGCCTGAAAGAGAGTAGCACATTCTGGGAACTGAATGTAATTCAGCATGGATCAAGGGCAGGATGTAGATGAGAGTGGAAGGCTATGTAGAGGCCAGCTCTTGAATGGTCCCCACATGATAGGTGATGAAATTTTGTTTTGTCTTCTAAAATATAAGGATTTTAAGGAGGGGACTATGTGATGAATTTATATTGTAGAAAAACCATTATGTTAATTGCAGAACAAAGGATCAAATGAAGAATAGTTTTGATGCAGGATGACCAACTAGGGGAAATCTTCCTAGTGAAAAAACAATGCGTACATCAACTAAGAGGGTGACAGCAGAAAATGTAGAAAAGATTCCACAGATGCTATGGAGCTCGAAGGGACAGAAATGAGCAATAGATTACTTAAGTGTAAGGAGAGGATAATTTAGATTGGCTTTCAGATTGCAGTTCGGGCTAATGGTGAATCACAGAGGAAAAATGAAGAGAAAAGGG
This sequence comes from Mesoplodon bidens, assembly GCF_964165515.1. Classification (NCBI taxonomy): domain Eukaryota; kingdom Metazoa; phylum Chordata; class Mammalia; order Artiodactyla; family Ziphiidae; genus Mesoplodon; species Mesoplodon bidens. Next base: position 118,785,463 of record NC_138161.1, read on the forward strand.
AAAAGTAGGTGCTGGAATGAGGCAACAGAGATAAATGAAGTTTTTTCTTTTTTTCTTATTTAAGGTTCATTGCCAGCAGTAGAATCTACCAAATGGGCTCATGGGTCTCTCTTCTCAGAAAATCTCCCTGATGTGTCCAGGTAAGTTCAGATCCTCTGAGAAGCAGACACTAAGACAGGGTTAGACGTGCAAGAGACTTATTGAGGCAAAAGCTTGTTAAGGATGATGTGGGGTGAGATCAAGTGTAAGCAGGGAGAGTCTTCAGACCGTGATTCAGGGCTGACACCCATGAAAGGAGCAGGAAGGCACAGGGATTGATAGGAAGTAGGATACACAACTGAGTGTCCACCAAGCTATGAGGGATCCCTCATAGGAGAGTCCCACGTTGGGCACCATTGGCCAGGCTTTAATACCTGCATGGTGTTGGTCTCATTGGTGGGAAACAGCCCTGAGCGAGCACAGCTCAGCATGGAGAGCGTGTCACCAGCAACCCTCCTTCCAGCAGATGCTCTAAAGAGGAGACCCTAGTGGCACACTTCATGGCCACGAAGTATCTGTTCTTGAATATTCTAGAGCTCCTTTTCTTCAAAGACCATGTTCTGTGTTTTCTTAGAGTGTGTATTTGTCTATTTGGTATACATTCATCACAAGGCCAGTAATATGAACCATATTTTCTTACTTTCTGTATTCCTGATGCTCTGACACTTGGGGACCTTACAGACCCTGGGGGAGACTGCCCTTCCCAGGGCTAGCTAATTTCTAAAGATAATGACAACTTACCTATGAGTATGCCTTTCATATGAAAACCAACCTATCCCAAGTTTATGCCCTTAACCACCTTCTTAACTCAATTTCACACACTAAGCCAACATTTCCCCTGTTCTAAATCATCCCGGGGCCAGGTACCAGGTAACTAAAGGCAAAGCTAAAGCCCCCCAGAATTATTCAAACGAGCCAGTCCTAAACTATTCCCTCTGCCCTGCCTTGCCTTCCCCACAGAAACCCCGGTAAAGGCTGTGGCACCCCAATAAAGAGTGAAGCCCTCTCTTCACTTCTGACTAAGCCTGGTGTTCCTCCCGGGAACTCTCAGTAACCATAAACTTTCTTTTCAAATGCATTGATCTCTCCCTGTTGTCTCTCAGTCACCTTTCGAAATTAAATTAAGATTCAGGCAGGAAACAAATTGTATTTTACCACCACTTTAAAATTAGAAAGCCACGTGATTTATTTTGGCCATAAATTGCCAGGGGAAGTTTTAAAACATGGCATCTTCTGTGAAATTATCTTTTTCCCATCAAGGAAGACATATTTTGAGCAAAGCTTCCATCAGTCTGGACTCTGATAATAAGCAGAGACGGCTGGTAACTCAGATGTGTAGAATGAGCAAGAAGTAGCAGTGATGTCATAAGACACTGAGATTTTATATTTTCATTGACATATAATCTAGGTTATCCTGACTGTGATTATAGCTTTGGAGATTTTTTCAGAGTATTCTAGTTTCTACACACATTGAGAGTATTTGAGAAATAGAAGGCAGTGACCATACTACCAGAATCCAGGTTGGCTGTATAATAGAGAAGACAATTCAAAAGCCCTGATTTTCCTTCTGAGCTTCTAGAACCATTTATATTTAGAAGGAAAAGCTCAGAAGCCAAGGGTTGTGACAGGTTATTATGCATGAACATGTTCTTAGTTAATAAGACCACACATTATAACAGTCAGTCAACAATATTCATTGTGTACAAAGAACTGAATTAAGTGTGTTAGAATACCAAAAGAAAAAGGAGAAATAGATGATTATAATAATCCCTTATAATATATGCTGCTCGTTACAGGTTTCAAAGATTTTGCACAAATACTTTCTTCTACTTGAAGTAGGTAGGGAAAGTATCATTCCTGTTTTACCGGTGAGGAAATGGGAAGTCACAAAGATTAAATGATTTGCCCAAGGTCACATCAAAGTTACAAAGGGGATAAGTGGTAGAGACCAATCTAGGACACTTGGAGTAGATGTTCTTTTGTGTCAGCCTATTAATTAAAATAGTTACTTCTCTGGAGGGCTAAAATTCTTGTTGCCAGAAAAAGGTTTAAGAATATTTTCAAAGCCTATAGTCAAACGCATGAACATACAAGAAGCATTCATTTGTGCCATGGTACTCGTGAATGCTATAGGTAGAAAATGGACGTGAAGACCTAAAACCATCAAACAGGTATAGGGATTTCTAAAGCCCCTTTCAGTCTCATCCAGACTGAAAAAACAGCATGCAGTGTAGGGGAGGTGTTGGTTCAAAACCTCAGGAGCTCCTGGGGTGAAATCTGAAACTGGCCCCATATACAGAGTACAGGGAGAGACCAAAGAAAGAGGCAGACCTCTCCACATGGGTAGATGGCAGATGTAATAAGCAAGAGAAGTTACACATGAGGCTTGTCTTGAGCAGCTGCAAAACAATAGAACTTCACACCGCCCACCAGAACCTTGAACATTTATACAGAAGCCTTAATGGTGTTCAGTCCCAATGGTTTCAACACCACATTGTTCTGTCAAGGCTGGGTCCCTGAAAACAGCTCCGGCTGTGTGTGTGGAGAGGGACTGGGATTGCCCAGGTCCAGCTTGCTGGTCAACCAGGAGTCAAGCCCTCTCCATGACCTCCCCCAACAGGGAAGAATCAACATTAAAGGAAACAAAAACAATTGCCATTTATACGTGGCTTTAGTTCTCAAGTGATTTTCATGTATGTTTTTCACTTGTGTCTTACATTTTCGCTGTAAAGATTTGTCAACTTGAGCCCAGATATTGTACCCATAAGTCCTAAACTCTTATGGAAATACATAGAATAGGTGAAAACAGATTCTTAAATCAAATTTTGGGATACTATTATAAGGCAACCTCCTTTGAAACTTGAAATTAACAAATTGATGTGGAGATTTTAACATGTGGACTTATGTTCCCTTCTAACTAATCTGGGCTCTGTGTCTGTTTTGTTCTATCAGTTTCTAGACCAGGCATTGAGAAACTGGTAGATCCTAATTCCTATCTCTTGCGATACTCTTTTTTTTTTTTTTTTTTTTTTTTTTTTTTTTTGTGGTACGCGGGCCTCTCACTGCTGGGGCCTCTCCCGCTGCGGAGCACAGGCTCCGGACGTGCAGGCTCAGCGGCCATGGCTCACGGGCCCAGCCGCTCCACGGCATGTGGGATCCTCCCGGACCGGGGCACAAACCCGTGTCCCCTGCATCGGCAGGCGGACTCTCAACCACTGTGCCACCAGGGAAGCCCGATACTCACTCTTGAAACCCAGTCACCATGCCCAAAGGAAGCCTGGAGAGGTTCATATGAAGAAGAACTGAAGCCCCAAAGCCCCAGCCCTGGTTGAATTCCCAGCTGACAGCCAGCACCAAATTGCCACCTGTGTCAGTGAGCCATATTGGAAGTGACTCAGAAATGAGCTGTCCCAGTGAGCCCTGCCCAAATGGCAGATCTAGGAGCAAAACGAAATATTATTATTGTGGGTTTTAGGGTGGTTTGTTACATGGTAAATCAGTGAAATTTGCCTAGGTTGGTTTTACCTAGAGAGGCCTTCTATAGTACATAATATTGAGTACCTTGGTTTGAGTTTAGGGATTTTGCATCTTCTCTTACATTTCAGAGTCAAAGAATGATCTCCTCTTCTGTGAACACGAGTCTCTTCAAATGGGCCTTGGGTTTAGTGGATTGTGTGCTTATCCTGTGTTCTCATAGTGTTGCCTTACTGGGGTCGTAGAGAAAGGTCATGTTTCTACAGGATGGAAGGGTATTCAATGAAATGAGCTGGGTTTCTTTTTGTCAATTACTGGGGACAGTGGGAACATTTCCTTTAAGGAAAGGAAATGAGATTTGGGACAGATAATGAAATTCCCACTTCTCATTGTGCCTCTTTCTTGAGCCTCTTTGATTGCAAGGTGCTGAAGTATGTTTAAGGGGACTTGGTGCACTTAACCTCTCATCAAGGGCATGTTTTAATGTCACAGTTTGGCCTCACCCACGTCACACACTTAGGAAGAGCTTTAGGTCCTTGATTGGGCCAAACCTTAGAGTTGGCTTGGACCCAATGACGTGAGTGCTGATGACTCTTCATTAAGAAAGATTTGTTCGTGGTGGGGAAAGCATGTAAGAGATCCACTTATTACATACCAGTAGGATCCAAGAGGATCCCGGCCTTGAACATGCATTTAGGGCAGGAGTCTTGTCATGCCTGACACATAGTATGTGCTGGAGGAGAGACTAAGACAGCTACTGTCTTTTGCCATAAAACCTAAGCTTTCTTTGGGGTTGCCATTCTTAAGCTCCTCTTGTCGCTCCTTTCTTGCAAGTGATTTCATGCATTTGGCAATTTAGCTCAAGCTCACCACAAAACAGCTTTTACACACACACACACACACACACCCCTAAAGCGCAAATTTTATGAACCGGAGTCGTGATTTACACTTCATATATTTCATATGAACTTCAAGCCACTTCAAAGGAGGCGTTTTTCTGGCTTTTAAACTGACAGCAGCAGTCTGGGTTTTCTAGAACCCGATGCACCGCCCAAACAGCAGGGACTCCCTCATCTTTCTCTCCCCCGCACTGCTGGAGCGGGGACCCACGGAGCCACCCGCAGTTGGCTGGGCGCGCCGCCGGGGGGACACCAACCCGCGTGAGCTCGGTTTCTGCCAAGCGCTGCCGGCTCCGGACAGAAGGATGGGGGAGAGGTCAAGGATGTCCGGGGGCAGGCGCTGAGTGCCACGGGCCGGGAGATCCCACAACCCCTACCGGCCTCTGCAGCACCGCACCACCCACTCAGGAATCCCCTCCCCTGCCGGGCGCGCCCCCGCCCCGCTGGCTGCGCGCGGCGGCCGGATCTTCTTGAATTTCAACACAAAGGGAATCCTCGGCCGCAGGAAGTGCATCACGAGGAAGGGGGACCGGGGGCGGGGAGAGGGAGATGCGTCCCTCCCCCTCGACACCCCCGCCCTTCGGGAGCCCTGGGCTGCCGTGACGACACCCTTAGGGTCCCCCAGACGCCCCACCAGCCGGGAGAATCCAAACAAGGAGCCTCCCTTCTCCGCAGTAGTGAGGGGCGGGCGCTCTCACCTCCCGCCAGGCGCCCGAGCTTCCCGGCGGCGCGGACCCGGCTTCCCTGGCCGCGGCTCTCTCACCTGTTCGCTTCCCCCCATCCTCTCCTTCCGGGTGCACTGGCACCTGGGCCGACGTTTGTTTTTCCACCCCGGGCTTTCAACTTTCCTCCTACATCCTCTTCCCTACCAGGTGTTCCCGGCTCCGGGGGTCCTGCACTCCCAGCGGCGCTGCGTCCCGGGCTTGGGAGAGGCTTTCCCGGGAGGGAGTCCCCGCGCCAGCAAGGGGGGCGGGACCGGGAGGGACCACTTTCGTTTTCCCAGAAGCTGGCCGTGCCGGGAACTCGGCCAGGCTTTCTACCTGGAGGTGCCGGTCTGGGAAGGAGATGAAGGGCAGGCGAGGCTCTTTTGTGCTGCAACTATATTTATGAAGCAACCTTACGGGTTGTACTTGACATTGTATTTTTCAAACCAATAGCAACAGCAAACTTTTCTAGAAAGGTTTTGTTCACATTTCACCGCAGAGTGGGAAACCATTCATTATCCCTATAAAAAGCTATTATTTTATTATATTCTTTTAGTTTAGAATGGCTTGCGGAGACTAATGGTAATTTGGGGAGAGGGGCTGAAACACCCCTTCCGGAGCCCAGGATGGGGAGGTGGGAAGACCCCGGTGCTTTGCATCATTTTCCCGGTTGAAAGACCCGGGGGACTGGGGAGGGGGCCTTGCAACTCACTCCAGGCTGCCTTGCTCGGGTCGCGGGCACTTCGCCGCGGCAGCTGCGCCGGAAGGGGGCCACCTCCCCCGGGGGCGCCTGGCTGCCTCAGCTCTCGCGGACACCGCAGGGGGATGTCCCTGCTCCCAAGTTCTGGGCGGCCGGGTACCTGCCCGACCTGTCTCCTCCCCTTCTCCAATACCACACCCACGGGACTCTGGTCTCCCCGGGAGAGGGACAAAGCGGGAACAAAGGGGTCTTTGTTCAGCGGCTCCCGGGGGGTGGGAGTCGTGATCGCTCGCGTTTCCCGGCGCCCCTGGGAGACGGACAGGCTCCGTGACTTCGAGCCTCGCCCAGCCTCGAGCGCCGCCTTCCGCGACCCCAGCGCCTGAGGTCAGGTTGCGGCGCCCCGGGCCACCGCGGGTTCTTCCCGGGCGAGCGGGCTGCGCGGCGGCGCCTGGCGGGCTCTGCCGCCCGCGGAGGGACGGTGGGGCTTCTCGGAGCTGGCGGAGGTGGAGGGGGCGGGAGAGGGAGCCTGCGCCCGGCTGAGCCTGGAGGTGGGGGCGGGCTCTGCGAGCGATCTCGGGGCTGTTCCTGCCGGAGCCGTGGCGGCTGGAACCAGCTCCTTCGCTCCTTCCATCCTCCCCCTTCTCTCGAGCGGCCCCATCACCGCGTCGGGCCCCCCTCCCCTGCCGTCATCACGCTCCCCGTCTCCCTTCTTGGCACTTTCCTCTCGAACCATCCTCTGGACAAAGTTTGATGGAGAATTTCACACCACGCTGGAAAAATGCCGGTTATGAAAGGATTACTGGCGCCCCAGAACACCTTCCTCGACACCATCGCCACCCGTTTTGACGGAACACGTAAGTCTTGCACTTCGATGAGTTGCATGGGTTTTTTTTTTTTTGAATGATTTTTCTCCTATAAATTACTTTCGTTCCCACCCTCCTTTTTGCACCAGTGGATTTTGTTTCCTTATGTTCCTGCCGAGGTGTCTTTTGTGCGGAGAATTTTTTTCCTCTCATGGTTCGGTGTAGTATTAACACTTCGGTGTAGCTGGCCCCCTTGACTCTTAGGTTTGGAAAGTCTGGAAAAGAACCTGAAGAAAGACCGACACCCGTGTTCACTGAGGGACCCGTAGTTCCTCGGTTTTTATTAATTTTATGAAGTGAAAATGAAAATTGTCCATATTGGTGAATTGCCAATCTGTCCTTATAGAGTTTCAAGGCTCCGTAAATTATAGGGAGAGTTTGGAATGTTCCTCGTCTATGGAGCTTCATTCTGTGATGTCTTTTGGATAGGCATGATACCATCTGAGTTTAAGAAATGCAACTAGAATCAAGATTGCCAAGTGTAAGCTTCCCGTAGAATTCTAAACGTTGGTTTGTCAGAATCCCGATTCCTGCTTCTCAGGTATTGAGAGGTAGCATACCTTTCAATCTGAAATTATACTAACACTCGAGGAGAGACTGTTGGAGAAGGAGAAGCCGGGCGTTATAAAGGTTGATCTGATCATAAGAGGAAGTTTCAACATAATTTTTTTGAGGGTGAATATTATTGGACGCTTAGCTTGTTTAAGCTTCTGTTTAAAATCAAAGATAAGGTGTGTGGATTCTTGGAGACTGTTGGGAAACGTTTGCAAGTTGTTCTCTTTCAGGACCACGGTCAGGTCCCCGTTCCTTCCCAGGCTTCTCAAACTCCCCTCTTCTTGACCAGTTGGTTTTCCCTGTAATGAGGAGTCTGTACTTTCACCCCCAGCAAAAGCTATCAGTTGGTTTCACTGTGAATATCCACACCTTCCTCCTAGATTATGTTGCTTCTGCTGCTTCTGCATGCTATCTTTCCTTTTCTGCCTGTTACACAAGACTTGTAGAAACTCATTTGTTCTAAAGGCTAGTAGTGATTCAGGCATCATTGTTTTTTAGGATGATGGCATATTTCTTGGAGCTGATGTGAGAGAGCACATCTAACTCTATTTTCACTCCAGTCGTCTGGATACACAGCCTTACTACAGTGGGAAGTAAATCCTGGACTTTCGCGCTTCAGGAGTAGTTGGAAAAGTTTATATGAGGGAGAAATGAACTATTTACTGGATTTTATTCCATTTTAATTTTCAACCACCAGCCTACTCAGGGTAGTTGGTGTGAACATTCTTTCCAGTGTTTTCATCTTTATCTTTAGCCTTTCCTTCCCCTTTTATGTTCTAGATGTGTCAGACTGTATGAGTGAAGTGCAATGCTATTATTTATCTGTCTTCCTTAGATAATAATAGAAAAATATGATAAAATTTCAAACCCCTGCCAGTGACATCATACCCACCACCCAACCACTACACAAAATCACCACTGCTATCTTCATGCATGATTGTGGTTGCTACTATTTATTACCTAGGAACTGATCAGTTTCTAGTGGATGTTTGTTTTTGAAGTTGCAAATTTAAACCCAAAAGACTTTCGATATTGATCACAAGTGCATGTATTGAAAATGAGCTAACTGGTAAATGGTAGTTGCTTATCTCATTGTCATTTCAAGTTGAATGGAACGCAATGTGTTCCCAGCATAGCCCTGGGAATTACTGCAGGGATATATTTAAGTACCAGTTGCTAATGAGAGGGGCTTTGGATCATCTGTGTGAGGCGACCTCTGCCTCTTTCACTATAACATTTGATAGACAGAAGGCATGTAGAGAAAGAATGGTGTACTAGTGAATATAGCTCTTTTTCTATTTTAACTACACATTAATGTGAATAAAATAGAAGGTTAGAAGTTTTAAATCGTTGTTTGGGAAGACCATCATCACATAACCAGCATTCAGAATATTAGTAAAACTAAAACTGTTGGAGATCATGCTTGGTCTGTTCTCCAAGGGTCTGTGGGATTCCTGGAGGGAACCACTTTGTATGAAATCATTCTGAAAATCAGTGAAGCAAATTTCAAAGTAATGAGTGACATAAAGTTTTACTTCAGCAAAATTTTGTTGAGAACTTTTAAAGATACCCCTCATCCCAATAAACCCCACTCAAGGAAAGAGGACTGTATCCTCTTATTTGCTTTTCATTTGAATTGGAAGATGACTTGAATAACCTGAAATTAAAAAAAAATACTTTAAGCAAATTTAAGCCACAAATTTTGCTAACATCATGGCATATCATTTTGCCTGCTAAATATTTAGTTTATCTTTTTCTATCTTTTATGTGTTGACACAATTTTATTAAGTATAATTACTATCCCTGAAACTCTTTTCCTATGATCATCCTTCTTTCTGTTGATTTTTTTATAACAGTCATTTATTTTCTTGTGCAAGATAAAACCATTTGAAAGTTTTAAATTAGCAAAATTGCCACTCGCCCAAATAAAAATTATACTGGAGAGTGCATAATGTTATTATACTCAAAATGTAATGTGTTTACTTGGTACATTTTCTGCCTTGTTAGGTATATTTTATAGTCATGTTTCTTATTTTGTTTTATTTTGGACAATATCATTGAAAAAATAAGAAAGCAAACAATAACCCTAGCAAATCACCTTGCTAACTTAACCACCATGAAATATTATTATTATCTTTATTGATTTAATACTGTAATGGAAAATAATAAATCTTAAAACATCATGTAAAATTTCTCCCAGGAAAAATTAAATATATGACAAGAAAAGCCTATAACATAATCTTACTAATTTATCAGTTATTATCATCACAGGGCAACATAAAATAAGTTAATAATATATTTTATCACCTAGTGACACTTTATTATTGAACATAATAGGATACTTTTTCTTTTTAATATTTAAGAAGTGAGCTGATGGTCAGGATTGAAAGTCAATAGTGGACCATTAATTGAAACTTTTTTCTCATATTCAATATAATTTTAAAAAACTATTGGGGGCTTCCCTGGTGGTGCAGTGGTTTAGAGACCGCCTGCCGATGCAGGGGACACGGGTTCGTGCCCCGGTCTGGGAAGATCCCACATGCCGCGGAGCGGCTAGGCCCGTGAGCCATGGCTGCTGGGCCTGCGCGTCCAGAGCCTGTGCTCCGCAACGGGAGAGGCCACAGCAGTGAGAAGCCCACGTAATGCAAAAAAAAAAAAAAAAAAAAAAGATCCCGCGGGCGGCAACTAAGACCCAGCAAAGCCAAATAAATAAATACTAAAAAAAAAAAAAAAAACTATTGGAAAATATAAATCTTTTCACATAAAACTACCCTGACATATATTTACTCTTGAAATATGTTCTCCTGGTTTATGTTTAACTGAATGTAAATGAGACTTAGAAAAACTAAGAAGCTTGCAAATATTGAATATGTGTACCCCATTTAGGGGAAAAGGGTAACTCCAGTGAAATTCTTTGACTCATTGCATATAGCCATACTTCTCACTTGAAACACTTAAACACATACACATACACACACACACACAATCTTAACATTATGACCTGCATATAGTTTATTTTTACATCGTTCTTTTTTTTTTTACACATTTAATATACTTAAAAAAATCCTTTCTGAATAGGCTTTTGCTTTAAGTACATGAATATTAATCTGGACAAAGGGAAATGATAATAACAGAACACATAAGTACATATTTTAAAAAATAGTTTTTCAGTACAAATATTTGCCACAGGGTACCATTTGAGAAAAACACATTTCTTTGAGGATATAAAACTTTCAAAGGGAAGTGTCCATTTTCCAACAAAATGGTGCATTAGCCTACATTTTCCAGTCACATCAAAATTTGGCAAGAACAATTCTTTCTCTTTGGGGTTAGTGAGACAAGATCTAAGCTCCAAAGGAAGTTTGTAGCCCAGTAGACTCTATCAAGGAGATTCCATTCAAAGTATTCAGAAATAATGGTGGTTTAGACATTCATTTGTATTTGCATATGTTTTATGTACTCCTGTTCAAAATGGTCCAAGGAAATTTGTTAAATTGAAACGCTTCCTTTCCAGAGGAAACTCAATGGAGTTTCTTTTCCCCTTTATACTTTCATCAAGGTACATAGATCTCTTAACTTCAGAAGCATAGAGAGAAGGGTAATGTACCCAATGCTGTAGGAAAGGGACACAATAAGGAAGGGGACAGTGGGGACTTCCTAAGTCTTTGCTGGGTTGTAGTTAGAAGAATATCATCAGAGGTATTTGGCTAATAAAAAAGAATGAGCTTCATTATGTATGGGTCTGTCTGTAAAAGGCTGTTACATGAAAACATTCAAAGAAATACCTAGCACTCCATAGATATCGCCCCACAAATGGGAGTTCATAAAGACTCGTTTGTATTTTTTGCATGCCATGAGTAGTCTCTTATTCCCATTCTGTATGTTTAGAGAGACAGTTCCCACGTCAGTTTTCTATTTCCGGATACTGAATTACCACGCATTCAGTGGCTTATCATCTCACACTTTCCGTAGGCCAGACATCCAGGCAAAGACTAGCTGGGTCCTGTGCTCAGGGCTTCCGGAGACTACAAGGCTGAAACCAAGTTGTCAGCTGAGGCTCGAGGCCCCCTTCCAAGCTCTCGTGGTTGCTGGCAGAATTTAGTTCCTTTTCTCAGCAACTGGAGGCTTCCTTCCGCCTCCTGACACACGGCCTCTTCCCCAGGCCCTCTTACAACAGAACAGCTTACTTCTTCACAATTACTCAGCCATAAAAAGGAATGAAATAATGCCGTTTGCAGCAACATGGGTGGACCTAGAGATGATCATACTAAGTGAAGTCAGTCAGACAGAGAAGGACAAATATAGTATGATATCGCTTATATGTGGAATCTGAAAAAAGGGTACAAATGAACTTCTGTACAAAACAGAAATAGACTCGCAGAGGTAGAAAACAAACTTACGGTGACTGGGGGAAAGGGGAGAGGTGGGATAAACTGAGAGATTGGGATTGACACACTACTATCTATAAAATAGGTAAGCAATAAGGACCTACTGTATACCACAGGGAATTCTACTCAATACCCTGTAATGGCCTGTATGGGAAAAGAATTTAAAAAAAGAGTTATACATATACATATGTATACATATACATATACATATGTATATGTATAACTGATTCACTTTGCTGTACACCTAAAACTAGCACAACATTGTAAATCAACTATACTCCAATAAAAATTGAAAAAAAGATCAGCAGGAATGCCTGTCGTTTAGAAGCTCACCTTGGTCAGGCCTACCCAGAATAATCTCCCTTTTGACTCAAAGTTGACTGATTATGGATCTTAATTACATCTGTAAAATCCCTTCTAAAATAATATGACCTGTTCAAACTCAAGGGAAAGGGACTAGATGGAGTGTTTACACAAGGGATTAGGAATCTCGGGAGCCAGTTTAGAATTCGATCTGCTACCGGTGCTGTCCCATTGCTGTACTATTATACGAAGCCTAACGTTCTCACATCTGTTCTTCTGTGAAGCAGATTTATTGAGCATGCTCTATGTAATTCTGTACGCACGTAAACTCTGCTGAGCTTGCATCAGCAGAGTTTGTGAATGTAAGGCCCAGCTCACTGGAGGGAGGGTTTTTCTTTATATTTGGTGATGGCATATGAGTCAACCTAGCCTAGCCGTGTTAGTCAGCTGTGTTAATCAGATTCTTCATTCTCTGATCTACAAGTAATGTGGGAGACATAGGGATATTTTCAGAATATTAATCCCAGTCTCTTGACAGGGTGCTTCTTCTTTCCAGATAAGGAAGGTTACATGGGGTCTGTTGGTCTGTGTACGGGTATCTTAATCTGCACTGGCGGGTGAACCAGTCCACAAATGTGGCATCTGCAAAGGACGCAAGACAGGTCCTTGTATTCTAAGGTGACTGAGCTGCTTCCACTTTATTTACCTTCTTAACCAGTTCTGTTACTGGGTTCGTATGTGGACTGTTTTGAAACAGTATGTTTTCCATCTTTTTCTTATGCTTCTAACCATGTTTCAGATTTTAAGAAACTCCCCATTATGCACTCTTATATTGAGGTTGACTGAGTTAAATTAAATAACTTTCTTTATGTAAACTTTATTCCAAGTTTACTAAAAAAACAGAAAAAAAGAATGAACAAGAGAGGGAGAGGGAGGAGAGAATAGAGAAGAGGGATAAGGAAAGAGGAATTATTTATTTTCATTCTTTTGACTTTGGAGATGAATTCTTTATCTTACAAAGGACTTATTGCATGGGTTCTCAAAACTTCCCTGCAATGAACAAAGTGTTTGATTTACAAAAATTTGGATTTAGGTATTTACCAGAAATGCATTTCTTTGGACGGGTGAGATATACAAATAAGAAGAAAAATTTTATTATGTAGTCTTTAAAAATACCAGATAATTTTGTTTTGACATCATCATATAGAGTAAAATAGATAGCTAACATGTTAAGAATAGAAGTTATACCCACAATTTTTTCTAGGCTCTGGCATTTGGTGTTGCCTGTAGACCAGATCCAACACATATCTGGGAGGGCACAGGCTCTCTTAGGAAATCTTTACTTTATTCAATCAATCAAACATTTCTTCAATGCTATTTAATCCATGCTGACTATATACAAAGCCATTATGCTAGGATCTTTGGGAAAAATCATGCTTGTCCTTCTCTCAAAGAGGTCAATAAAAGTATGCACAAATTACCATCACATAGGTTGGAAGGGGATGCGGCTGTTCAGGGTGAAGGACTGTGTACATTTAGATGAGGGAGGAATGATTTCCTCTGGGGGGGAATGAGCTGGGGGGAGTCATATAGTAAATGACTTCTGGGTGGGAATGATTGGCTCATATATGATAAGGGCAAGAAACAGTATTCCATTTACTTGGTCAATTTGTGCAGCACTTGTTCTTGAGGCTGGAAAGGGGGGCATTTAAGGAGGATACCAAGTATCTTAGAGGACGTGAAGGGGGCAGTGTAGAGGCAACGGGACAATGGAAACTCAATAAGGCCAGACGAGGAACATCTTTGAAGCCAGGGTGCTTTGTCATAATAAGCCATCGGAGGTGGTAGACCCATGTCTCGGTAAGAGAAATGTGTTGTCCTGTATGCCTGGTGTAAAAGCTCTCAACCTTCCCATGTTGTACAGGCTGATGCATGATACAGGAGAAATGTCAGTCTTGAAACTGAAGATATTTCTTCTTCTTTTTTTCTTTTTTTTAATTGAAGTATAGGTGACATACAATATTATATGTTACAGGTGTACAATAGAGTGATTCACAAATTTTAAAGGTCATATTCCATTTATAGTTATTATAAAATATTGGCTATATTCCCCATGTTGTACAATATATCCTTGTAGCTTATTTTATACCTAAGAGTTGTACCTCTTAATCCCTGACCCCTATATTGCCACTTCCCCCTTTCCTCCTGAAGTGTTCATTCTTTCTAGCTAGAAATTACTTGCAGCTTTCACAAGAGTTTTTACCATTTTTTCAGCTTCTACCCATTAAGGTTTACAATACTTAGTGTCTGAATTTTAGCTTGGGTTCTCTGGACAAAGCTGAGAGTCCCTCAAGCCCATGGGCCTCAATTGGAAACAGTTACATTGGCTTGGTCTTGCCACTGAAAAAGCAAGATATTGTACTGTGTGTGTGTGTATCTGGCCCCTATGTCTAGATGCTTTTAATTAACTATTTTCTTAAAACATTTATTTTATATTGGAATGCAGTTAATTAACAATGCTATTTAGTTTCAGGTGTACAGAAAAGTGATTCGGTTATACATGTAGAAGTATTACCTCTTGCAGTGTTTCCAGGTGTGCATACCAAATCACTAAGACACTTCTTACTATCTGTCCTAATAAAGGCTTTACACTTGAACAAGGGTCCCCTATTACGCAGCGGAATTGAGTGTTCTTCATTTGCTTATGGATGTCTGCTCTGCCCAGGAAGCTAACTTTCTCTTAGGAAAGGGAAAGATTGATTTCTGACCACAAGGTGAGTGCTGTTCTCCTCCAGGGCTGCTCACCCCTGTGTTGTACTGTAGAATGACGCCTGTGGAAAAGAAAAAGAATTGAGGGTGTGCTAGAATTCCATCCCTGTGAAGCCACTGGAGAAATGCCAACAGACAGAGGTACAGAACTGCAACATCTGCAGAGAAGTCCGTTCACCCAGGCCATACATATTTGCTGATACAGTCTAAACACTAAGTTTTAAAATCCATTTTGGTTTAGCAGAGCCTACAAACAAAAATGATGAGACTTCAACTTTACCTGTGTTATAGTTCATACTTAGCAACTGGAGTGATTGAAGAGTTTTCTCAGTAATTTAAACA
This sequence comes from Mesoplodon bidens, assembly GCF_964165515.1. Lineage (NCBI taxonomy): Eukaryota > Metazoa > Chordata > Mammalia > Artiodactyla > Ziphiidae > Mesoplodon > Mesoplodon bidens. The sequence continues at coordinate 118,800,499 of NC_138161.1, forward strand.
GTCAAACATAGTTCTTGCCTTATAAATTCCCTGGAAGATAAATTTTGCTTTCCTTTTTAGCTGTTAATACAACTATCCATCTCCCTCAAGCCCTTCAAAATTCACATGTCCCCAAATGAACTAATAATCTTTTCTAGCCCATGAAGCCTATTTATTCTCTGGCCCCATAATTGGCATTACCACCCACCCATTTCTTCAGGCTAGAAATCTGAGTCGGCCTCGACTGCGCATGCATCAGATTGGTTATCAGGTCTTTGAGATTTCACTTAGAAATGCCCTAATTTGTCTTCTCATCTCCCTCTTCCTTGCTTTTACTTTAGTTTGGATCCTGTTTCTTAGCGACACAATTGCAACCTTACTCTGTCTAGACTCCCATGGCCATAAGCTCTTATCTGACCCGCTTGTGCCCCCTTCAGTCTGCATTGTCCCCAGAGTGATTTTCCTTAAAAGCACTATCATCATTTAATCATGTAACTGCCCACCGGTTCCCTGATACCTCTTGGAGGATGTCCAAAGCCCTTTGGGTCATCTAACCCCAAGATGATTTGGCAGCATCTTTTCCAGCCACTGCCTCCTGAGGCTGCAGACATACTCACCCCAAACACCCCACTTGCTCATCCTGGGCCTCTGCATGGCACCCATCCTGAAGGTCCCCTTCTGTCCAAACTCTTTCTGTGAGGCTCCAAGTAGAGCCAGGTGACATTTCCTCTCTGCTGCCATGTTACCTTGCCCATCCCATCCCTCCAGTCAGCTCCTCTGTGTGCTCTAATGATCTGCTTTCGGATTTCAGCACTCAACCATCAACTCCTTCAAATCTTCCTCACTTGGACTTATACTTGGAAGAAAGTGTTTGCTCAATAAATGTTTTTTTGGTAGAAGAATTTCATATTTCTTAAAGGCCAGGTCTATATATTAATTGTCTTTATTTCCCTTCACTGGTAACTGGTACTCCTTTTATACAGTGCTATGTGGTTAAATTTAGTTTCGAGACATAATTCTAGACTGGCTTCTAGCCCCTCATTTTCACATGGTTGAAGTACTAATTTATTTTATAAAACTCTAATGATAATAGTGACTACCATTCAGGGCATGTCTGCCTGCATGCTGTGTGCTGTGCTGGTGCTTTATCTGTTCCTACACAACCCAACACAGCAAGAAGGCAGGCAGTCCCCTTTCTGTTCCAGATGACAGGACTCAAGCTCAGAACTTTTCCAATGTTATCACAGTAGCCTGTGATTTTTCTACTATAGCCTGTGATTTTGCTACTATATCACACTGCCTCGAAAATGTGGTTTTTTAATAGTAAGTATAAACAGACTGGGACAATCTGTGATATCATTTCTAGTTTCTAAATCTTGCAAAAAGGGATTTCTGCTTTAAAGATTTTAGCCCTTTCTAGTTCATATGCTGCTTTGTTTTTCTCTTTTGATATACTATGCTTTAAGTACTTGTCACTTAAGAATGTGTTTAGATTGGTATTTAAGACTCATATCTGGAACTACTAAGTGCACTCACTGTGAAAAGCAGTTTTGTTCATCAAAGAAAATCTACTGTCCATTTTTTTTTAAATAAAGAAACCCATTTTCTTTGAGATTTTGGTGTTTAGAATTTGCTGACTTTAGAACTTCCTTGTGATAGTTTTGTTGTCAGGCTAATCTTTCCATAGAAGATATTCTAATTCTCATGGCTGTTATAGTGACATCATTTTGTATTTTTACCTTGTTAGTGTTTTACAGAGGGAATTCTTCTACCTATTTTGAGTCTGCTTTTATTGGGAGAAATATATTCTCCAGTGTCAGGCACTTTTAACAGCAGTCATTTACCTTTACAATGAACTTACAGTCAGAAATAAGGGTACCTAGCTCTCTAACTCTCAAATCTAATTTAAAGCTCTTTTCTTTTTTCATGTTTTTCTTTTTCTTTTCTTTTGGACAGATTTCCTTATTGTACCTGTGAGTCCAACCAGTTTCTTACTCTAGTTATTGAACTAGAGGGAACTGAGATCAGAGTGCTTTTCAGTCTTTCCATATTTTGATTGTCTAGAAAAAATGATCCATGTAAGAAGTTCAGGTGTTATCAAACTGTCAAGTACCCACTTTGACAGGAAGTAGCTTGTCCTTAAGTGTGATATTCTGGCTATTCCTCCAATGGAGAGAATCATGTAGAAGATTAAATGGGGCATATTTTTTATCTCAATGCAGAAATAAATGTTTCTGTTGTGATTCCATTAATTGTGAAGGAGAATGAATGTCTTGAGACTGGAGCTTTTGTTTTGCATTGTAACTTTTGATTTGAATAAACGTTATAAAATTATTTGGAAGATAGTAATAATAGCTAATATTTGCCTAGCATTTCAGTGTATTCATTCTTTTTTTCCATCTCTTGAATTGCTTTTGAACTAATAGATAAAAAGTGGCTTCCTATTGTAATTTTTAACATACATTTACTTTACTGTAAGTGAAGTTGAGCATTATTTAATATATTTAAGTTCTATTTGAATTTCCTTTCCTGGACATTATTTGTTCATATTCATTGCCCTTTATTAATTAAATTGTTGGCATTCTCTTTTTGACATCTATGAGCTCTTTACAGAATAACAAAATGAATACTTTACTGGTGGTGTTAATGTATATGTTTTCTCCAATTTTGGTGGGATTTTTTCTTTTTATGTAAGTGAATTAATCAATTTTCCTCTTATGATTTCTGTGTTTTGTGTCATACTTAGAGAGGTATTTTCTATTCCGAAATTATTTAAAAAATACATCCTATGTGTTCTACCATAGTTTCATTTTGTATATTAATTTTTTCTCCTCTATTAGTAAGTTCTGTCATTTAATCTATTGAGTACAACGTAGGGATCAAATTTTTCCTTCCTAGATTCCTATCCAATTTTCTAACAATATTTTTCAATAATTAATCTTTTCTACACTGATTTGAAACATCTAGTTTATCATATTCCATATTTCTATATGTAATTATTTCTATATTTTGACTTGCTATCCTATTACATTCATCTATTTTTTTCTTTATGTGTAGTTCCACAGGTTTAATTATAGAAATTTTATGACGTGCATCAAAAGTCCCATTCCATTCTATTTTTCCCCCCAGAATTTTACTTGGCTAATCATACTTATTTGGAAGTCCACAGGAACTTAAGAATCAGATTATATAGTGGGAAAAAAACCCCGATGATATTTTTAATGGAATCTCCCGGAGGAAAATGACATTTTTATAATGTTGAAAATTCATATCCAAAAATTTGCCACGTATTTCTTTCACATCTTTTTTGGGATTCTCAATAAAGCTCTTGCACATTTCTGCTTTATTTGATTCCTAGTAATTTCATCTTTGTAACTGTTATGTAAAATGGATTCTTTTCTTCCACCGTTTAGTTTTTCTAACTCAGCCATGTTTATTTATTTGAAGGCTATTGATTCTTATATTTTATTGTTTTTCTAACCAGCCAGCTTGCTGAGTTTCTATTATTCTTTGTAATAATCTTGCAATTGTTTTTTTGAGGTTTTAAGGTAACAAATAATATTGCCATCAAATAATGAAAAGTTAGTTTTCTTGTTTCCAATTTTCACAAGTCTTACTTTTTGCCCCCTTAATTTTTTTTTTTTTTTTTTTTTGGCTGCATTGAATCTTTGTTACTGTGCGCAGGCTTTCTCTAGTTGTGGTGAGAGGGGGCTACTCTTGGTTGCGGTGCGCGGGCTTCTCATTGCGGTGGCTTCTCTTGTTGTGGACCACGGGCTCTAGGCACAAGGGCTTCAGTAGCTGTGGCACATGGCTCAGTAGTTGTGGCTCGTGGGCTCCAGAGCACAGGCTCAGTAGTTGTGGTGCACGGGCTCAGTTGCTCCGTGGCATGTGGGATCTTCCCGGACCAGGGCTCGAACCAGTGTCCCCTGCATTGGCAGGCGGATTCTTAACCACTGTGCCACCAGGGAAATCCCTGTCCCCTTAATTTTTTTTCTATTGTCTAGTTGTTTTGGCTAGTATTATAAATACTATAAAAATGGTGATGATAAAGAATATCCTTCTTGTTCCTGACTTTAACGGGAATTATTTTAGTGTTTTTCTAAACACTAGTTTGAGAAATAAATATTTTATTATTAAGAGATTTTGTCATGTATTCCTATTTTATTAAGCAATTTTATCAACTCTTTTCATCATCTATTCAAATAATTCTATGTTTCTTGTTGAATTAATTAATTTGGTAGATTCTTTTGACAGATTTTATAATATAAACTATCTTTGCATTCTTTCATTAGAGGTTTCTTGGATGTGTTACTAGGTTTTACTTGTTAATGTTTTACTTAGTATTTCACTTAGAATTTTACTTGTTAATATTTTATTTAGAATTTTAGAATGTGTGTGTGTAATAGTCATTATTTTCTTTGTTTTGCATGTGTGTATTATTGGAATTTTGTTGGGGACCACAGATCCATATCTGTGCTACTTATAATGTAGAGTCATTGGGTTTAGAATTTGTGCCAAATTTTTCTTATTTTAATAAATTATCATTATTTATTACATTGGTGAGGTTTATAATGGTATAATTTACATGTAGTAAAATCACCCCTTATAAGTATATAATTCGATGAATTTTGCAAAATGTGTACAGTCATAAAACCACCACCACAATCAAGATTTGGAACAGTATCTCTCCCCCCTCTCCCCAAGGTCAGTACCCTCCCCCCACTTCCAGTCCCTAGGACAACTAATCTGTTTTCCATCCCTGTGGTTTTGCCTTTTCTAGGTTGTAAGGTTAATCAAATCATACAGTATGTAGCATTTTTTTGTGTGTGTGTGGGGGTGGGGGGTGGGGAAGGTGGAGGTGTCCGCCTTCTTTCACTTGTCATAATGCTTTTGCAATTAAGTAATTTTTTTGCATGTGTCAGTAGTTCTATTTTATTGTTGAAAATTTTATTCAGTTTTTTTTTTTTTTTTTTTTTTTTGCGATATGCGGGCCTCTCACTGTTGTGGCCTCTCCCGTTGCGGAGCACAGGCTCCGGATGCGCAGGCTCAGCGGCCATGGCTCACGGGCCCAGCCGCTCCGCGGCATATGGGATCCTCCGGGGCACGAACCCGTATCCCCTGCATCGGCAGGCGGACTTTCAACCACTGCGCCACCAGGGAGGCCCGCAGTTTTGATTTGAGTCTTCTTATACATGTAGAAAAAAAATGAAGCAACAGTAGTTAATGTATTGATTCAATAGTAGAAGAGCTTCATAACTATTAATACCGTCAGGGTTTTCTATGGAAAATCAGTTAATCTTAATAATACTTGAGTTTTTGCATCAAATTTATGGATATAAGTAAAGCTTTCCAAAGTTTGTTTTATAGAAGGTAAATCATATATTATTTTAAATGTTATTGTAAATTCAGTTAAATGGATGATTAAAAATAAAGTTACTTGTTTTGTGATGAGAAGACAAATGTAGGTTTTGGTAGAGCACAGTGTCATAGTAAAGACAATGTTCATTAAATTAAACAATGTATGGAGAAGGAAGAAATGTTCTTGGACTTGGATGTAGTGAATGCATAGTACATTTTTCTGCCCCCAAAATGGTGCATTCTATCAATCACTGTAGAGGCTGTAATGGTCAAAGTTACCAAATATGTTTATATATGAAGAATTAGTTACAGTAGTTACACTACATGATGTTTGTTAAATACAGAAAAAACATGTGGCATGGCAATACATGGTTTTTCTTTTTACTGTCGTCATCAGTCATAATTTTAAAGTGTCTGAGCCTTTGAATGAATGCTTTGTAAACACTCTAAGTGTCTGACAGTTATTATTCTTTTCTGAATGAACCTTTTATATTTTCTTTTCATTTTATTTGAAATCACTTGAAAATATTTAATCAAAGTATTTAATAGACAGTATCAAAAACTTCATTTTAGTGGATAGCGAGGATTGTAAACCAAACTGTGAGACAAGAATACATTGAAATGTATCACTAGACAAGTAAGGGGAAAAATTAAACAATAAGAGCTCAAACTAAGTGCTAGATTTAAGAATTTTCCTTTGCAATATTTCAACTTGGAAGACTTTTTTGATGAAGCTTCTGTATTTAATTGGATACATTTATCAGTACTGACACTGAATGCAGTTGAAAAGATCTGTGATTTTGCAGCACCTACATTTGACAAAACACTGAAAAGAATTATAGAGATACCTTTTATGATACCTTTTTTATATTATAGAAATTTTTGAAGGTAATTACTCCAAATAAAGAAACATGAGAGGACCAATGAGGTATTTGAACTGAAATATTTACACTTTTCAACATATAGAATTGAGATATTGTCAATGTAGCAAAATTTGGGGGACAAATAGAATTGAGAATATCCTCTGTGTAGCAGAATTTGTCATGTGTCTACAAGGTATTTCAGCAACTACAGAGTATCTTTTCAATGAAAACTTTTCATGGTCTATAGCAAAGAGTTAATTGAAGATGCCCACAATTTCAAATTTATTTACCATAAAATGCATCGTTAAGGAAAATTACAGGCAGTTTTATGGAAAAAAATTTAAATAATATATAGATACAAAAGAAATATTGTTTAGAATAATACCAGCAACTTGGTGTAATAGACAAATATGGCTAAGTACATGACCAATATGTGAAAATATAATGAAAAATCATTGTGCTTAGGTGCTTATTTTATTTTCTGGTAATATATAGATACTATCTCATAGAAATAATACTATGTTTCAAAATAGTTTTGGAAGAAAGAAAGGTTATAGGTTCACTGATATAGTAGAGCTAGTCAAAAATAAAAAAAGTAAATACTTTAATAATTATATAATTTTATTCTTTGATACCTATTTTCACTTTCAAAGGGATCCCCAAGTCATCCTATGATATGCCCACCTCATAACAAGATATTCACAGCTGTTTGAAATACTGCTTTTTGACCTCCTTAGGTCTCCAAGTACAAATTTCTTTAAGTTAGACTTTTTATACAATTTACTTTTGATACTATCTTCTGAGGTAGACTGATGAAGTTGGGGAAATTTTATCCCCCATTTGTAATTGTTAATATAAATATTAAAATAAATTTTCATGTGTTTATATAACACTGTTTGCTATCTCTTTAATTTTGTTATACCAGATACCTTGAATGGAAGTGACTTGGGTCGCTATTGGCCTGTGATTATTCCTAAATATTTTTATTGTCATTTATTTATTATTTATTTTTTGCCATTCTATAACTTTACTGAACAATCAGCAGTTAGTTCTCATCCACATTAACTGTCTGTAGATTTTTGAAAGTGGTGGCAGGTACATAGGTAACCAGCGTATAGAGCTTGTTTGGTGAATCTTCATCTTCATTACGTTTTCTGGACAACCGCACATGGATACGGTATGGGACATTCCTTATTCCTTTGGCACAGCAGCTTTGTTGAGCCGGGTGTCAACGCGTACATCTGGAGTTCCCATTTCCTTCACGGCAAACTTCTGGATTTCTCTGAGCACCCGAGGGGCATGCTTCTTGAAAGGCACTCCAGGGATGTGCTTGTGAATGTTGATAGTGTGTTCTCTGGTCACCACCTCCTTGATGGCGGACCGGCCCTCTTCTTCTCGCCGCGCTTCTTTGCCGGAGCCATCCTGACGGGCTATTGTCCCTATTTTAGAGAAGAGGACGCAGAGGACCCTAGAGAGCCTCAATATTTTGTCTCAAACTGGTACATGAAAGGGACGGACTCTTATTCTTATCCTTCAATTGCAAAACCCATGTTCTTCCTTCAACTTTACTCTGATTTTCCTTTGAAAGAAGAAAAAGGGAGGAGAATTGACATTTAGTGAGTAACCATGAACCCAATGCTATGTTTGGTATTTTCACCTATATTAGTTTATTTAATCTCTGCAATAGTGAAAGGTAGATGTTTTTATTCCTACTTCATGGATAGGGAAATTGAAACCCAGGAAGGCTGAATAAATTGCCAAAAGTCACACACTTTACAGGTAGTGAAGCTGGAATTTACACATTTTGTTTTGACTAAGCAGTCTGGGTTTAATTAAAAAGACAAAAAATTGGGGCTTCCCTGGTGGCGCAGTGGTTGCGAGTCCGCCTGCCCATGCAGGGGACACGGGTTCGTGCCCCTGTCCGGGAAGATCCCACATGCCACGGAGCGGCTGGGCCCATGAGCCATGGACACTGAGCCTGCGCGTCTGGAGCCTGTGCTCCGCAACGGGAGAGACCACAACAGTGAGAGGCCTGCGTACCAAAAAGACAAAAAATTGGAGCTAAATTGTAAGGCATTCAGTTTATTAGGATTAAGATCTTAATGGTTATGGTTGACTTCACTTTGAGATATAAACCACTTTTGTGCTTTTTAAGAACACACCATTTGGGAAACTCAATTCAGAAAGTTACAAAGTGGCAGTGTTTTATAAACAGTAGTTAGTGGATTGTCCAGGAATTTACTTCCCTTGTTAGAATAAATACCCAAAATGGTTTCTTGTTATGTGAGGGGTCATAGCTGTTGATGCTGGAGATAACTTGAGTGCCACAAGCCTAGAGTTATCTATAGAACAATGTTACACTAACTTGAATTTTAAAATGCTTCTGGCCAGTCACTGTTTGCATAGGAGTGGGAGGGGATGGAGAAGGGTGGAATCACAAAGAAGCATGAGAAAGCTTTTGGGGCTAGGTAAGGTGCATCTGCTGTGTTCGTAACCTCCTATTTCTTTGTTTCCCTTCTTTAACAGTTCCCCAAACTCTATCTCACATGTACACTCTTATAGATACACACACACACACACACGTGCGTGCACGCACACACAATTTATAATTTAGTATCACTTCAATTAAATGTTAATTGCTCCCAAAGTATAGTATCTTATATAATGTAATCGTTTCTCAGGCTTAAAGAATTTACAACATTTTCCAATACCAGAGAGTTAGATGGGGAAGAGATTTTGGAAATGTGAAATGGCTTGTGTTTTTTCCGTGAACTTGCTTAAGAATGCTCAAAGCTGAATGTTCAACGTGTTTTAGCAAGAGTATGAGTCCCTGTGGCATGGATTTTAAGGAAAGATACTATTCCCAGCCACATAGCCTCTTTATTGGTCTTACTTGTTCTAATGTCCTCATTTATTTGTTTTTATAAATTATATATATTTCTGTGAGCCACATGAATAATTTGTTTTTTGGAACAATTCATCATATAAATAAACATAAGTTTTAAGAAAACTTGTTTTTGTTTTTGTTTTCTGAGAGACTTTTTCACTGGCTTAGAGTTTTCTAGGTTAAATTAGGTCCTTTGGAGGATGCAGCTCATATTTTTTGCTCTTATTCTTTCAAATTTATAAGATTGCTTATTTTTCAGTGACCAGAGGGGTAGAAACTAAGATTCAGGGAAAAATGAATGATCCATCCTAGCAACATATTTTTCAAGTTGTCATTTGTTGAGGGTGGATGCAAATGGCAAAGATACATGGCTTTCCTTCATTTCTTCTTCAGTTTTCACATAGATATTCAGTAGCTTGAATCTATAAATAAATGAGCCTATCAGGAGTAAGATGCCATGAATGACAGATCTCCTCTGATCACTAAATTCACTTAAATGATTTCATGTATACTTTTAAATTCGTATCTGTGACACTTTTTGAAGTGGGCAAGGAAGTGCCTCCATAGCCAAGTTTACACAGAAAAATGAGAAATATCTCATTAACCCAGAGTGAGGAAGGCTTTTGGTGGCCTCTATAAAGTGAGAAGCTGAAATGGGTTTTGAAATCTAGAAGAATAGCTCACAGGTAACTTTGCTGTGTTCGTGCGCAGATGAGGCTCATAGAGATAAAGCATTTAGAGAAGAGGGAGCAGGGGAGAAAGGCACAAACTGTGTGGACGTAGGCATCATGGCAGAAGGACACACTGAGTCATTAATCTGAGCTATTCACAGTGGATAATTCATGAGAAAAGGATAGAACATTTAGACCAATATTTAAATAAATTCACCTAAGAAGGAAGGAATTATATATATGACTATGATTCTCTTGACCACTGCATATTCTATATATTGCAATTCATCCCCAAAGAAAATAATTCTCTTTGCTTCCCCAGGACTTAAGTGTGCACAAATTCTCAGCAACTGTTTATGAGGTTTGACATCCCAAGGTTCCCACAGGCAATGTTATTTATCTTTTTTTTTTTAAACATCTTTATTGGAGTATAATTGCTTTACAGTGATGTGTTAGTTTCTGCTTTATCTGTGCTAGTATCTAGCACCTGTGTGTTAGACTCACATTCCTTTTTCCCCTCCCATCACCACTGTGATTCCTTCCCCTCAGTATCCCTACCACCACCCTCACATCATCTCATTCTCTCTCTTCTCTCTTCTGTGCCTAAAAAAATAAAGAGAGAAAGGAAAAGATGAAGGGTAGATACCGTGAGGCAGGTAATGTTTCCTCCTTCCTCTTCCATGGCCTCCCCTCCAGGCTGCATCTCTGCATGGCATGGTTTCTTCCCTCAGCTCAGTGGTGTTTGACATCTTTACCTCTGACCTTGGTACTAGGCTTTAGAAGGCAACGGTACTTTAAGGAGTTTTTTCTGTCTATTTTCAAATACAGTTGAACAGAGTAACTTTTTTTTTTTTTTTTTTTTTTTTTTTGCGGTACGCGGGCCTCTCACTGTTGTGGCCTCTCCCGTTGCGGAGCACAGGCTCTGGACATGCAGGCTCAGCATCCATGGCTCACGGGCCCAGCCGCTCCGCGGCATGTGAGATCCTCCTGGACCGGGGCACGAACCCGTTTCCCCTGCTTCGGCAGGCGGACTCTCAACCACTGCGCCACCAGGGAAGCCCCAGAGTAACTTTTTAAACAAAAAATATGATGATTTCCTCAAAAATCATATTAAAAACGCCTCCAAAGGATTCTATAGACATTAAGAATTAAGTTTCTGCAGTTCTCCTGGCAAGTTCATAAATCTCAGGACCCCCCTCTACTTTTAGGGAAATGGAAAAATACCTTGAGTGAGGTCAGGCAAGCCAGTCAATAGTTAAGGATATACTTGAAAAGCCCTAATTGGGATCTCCTTCACTTTTTTGAGGAATATTGATTTTTTTTTTATGTTCTCAACCTTCAGAACTAAATCAAAACTGAATTTTCATGTTTTCATGAGTTGATTTTCCCATTGTGTCTTAAAGCATGTTCCTTATTCAATCTGCCTGATATCTACTACATGTTTTAGAATGTAATTAATAAAAATATTCACTATCCTCAAGGAAGTGATATCCAGCCTAGGTGATGAATATGAGTGTTATTTCCAATAATAAAGTCTGGAGACTGTTATAATGGAGAAACATATAACATTTGAATTATTTTGACTTCTATATAGTAAAAATTTTATGCCTGTTTTCTTTAAGAAAAGAAAATTTTGAGTCTATAATTGTTTTGTTTCTGTTAGTGAAAAGAATTGCAAAAGAAAGTAATATGCTAATGTACCCCTTTGAATTAGACACCAATCATTTTATGTTTTATTTTAGAGAGTCTTTGACCAGCTCATTCATGAGAATGTGCTTTCTTCTTCTCTTCTCCTTCTTCTTCTCCTTCTCCTTCTTTTTTCTGATGGTGAATCTGGCCTCCTTACCCCAGATGAAGTGCCATGAATTTTAAAGGACATCCCCACACTGAGATAAATACTTTCAGAGTCCATACATTTTATAATGGATTAGCTTGTTCTAAATATAGTAATTTAGAAATACTCTCTTCACATTTAGCTAAAAATATATGAACTTGAAGAAGTTCATGATTTGAAACACATGCAGAATAACTGTTTTGTTATTTTATCACACACTTTTTTTCTGTACTCATTCTTTTATTTTATATTGGCAATGAATACTTCAAGTGACTCTAAATAGTTGAGATGCCACTTTATAATAATATTTTCTGTAAACTCCATGAGAACATAAAGACAAATTCTTCCACACTTTCTAGTATGTTTCTTCTGGAAATACTGTATTATCACCTTTGATCACTTCTAATATTAAAGTTGGTTTATTGTCTTGATTTTTCTGTGGATCATATGTTTATCCAATTAAATGTAAAGGCTGATTGTAAATTGGTTCTCCTAATATGCTCTCTGACATTTCAGAGGGGAAAAAAACCCCTGTGAGCTATTTATATTTACATTTGAATTCAAGTACAAGTTCTCATACAGTACAGACTTCACCTTAGACAATTTCCTCAACTAATATACTTTCAGCAGCTGTGTGGGAGTTTAGGATCAATTTAGCTACATTAGCTTGTTTACAAATAATGCTACCTAAAATGATAAAAATTCAAATCATGATGTCAGTACTTCCTCTGGACTTGTTTCCTATTATTAGGATTTTCTCAGAAAATGTGTGCTGCTGAGTTGGGGGTGAAATATTTGTTTACCTCTTGTTCTCTAATATTTCACTCTGTTTTTACTGTCAAGTAGATTCAGAAGGCCTTCTCTAATCACTAAAAGAGACCTGAAGAATTATCCTGTTTCAGCTTCTTATTTGAAGATAAGGAAAATGAAGCTTAGAAAGGCAACATGACTTGTCCAGGGTCACATAGCTGGTTAGAACCCATGCTTTTTTATCCAGTGTCATGTTCGTTCTGTAGGTGAATAAGTGAAATTGAGAGAATATTTGACTTTGAGACTCTAACGTGTCTTTTCTATGTAGACTTTTATTCCACGGGAAATGTCATTTCTACCCAGACTCTTATTCCATGGAAATTGGTGTTTAAGTTTAAAATAGTAAATATCTTAGAAGTTGTGAGATTTGCTTGGACAACAGTGACTAAAATGATAACTTTTAAGTATTTTCTAAGAAAATACATTGTAGATAATGTAAAGTTGAGGTTAAGCAAAAGCAGAAAAATGAAAACATAATGAAGACTCAATAAAAAACAGAAGACCTATTAAGGTTTAAAACATGATTCTGAGTCTTCCAGATTTCTCATGAGAGGCCATGTCTACCTTGGTACCTTGGTAGAAATTGTTCTCTAAGAATATTCTATGAATTCTTTTTCATTTAGATACTAACACCCTTGATTACTGGTTGAGTTTTAAGCCTTATACTGGATGTTTTGCATGTTCCATTGGGCACCACTGTTCTCTTAGGTTAGACTCTTCTTTTTTGCCCTCTGAAGCAGAAATGGCCTTTAGTAGCCATCCCTGAAGGTGAACACAATGGAGGAGAAGAAGAATCATTTTTTAATTTTCATTTTGGCAAGTTAAAATTACCTTACTGAATCAGTGTTTTGGGATTTGGGTTAAGGTTCCAATATCCAAAAGTAATAAATAATTGACACTAAGTTAAATATCTGTATTCCACATGTCATGAAACTATTGTTGTCTTTGTGGGTAGTCACATCCTGGCCGTAGAGTGACTTTTCTTCCTAGGAGCTTGCAGAACTTCATCCAGTAACATTCCAGTTGGGGGTGGGCATACAAACGTGGACAAAGCACTGTTCTTGAAAGGTACCTTCCCTGACTGCTTTAGCTTACAGGACTCTCTCCCCTTTTTCCCCAGTACACATAGTACTTCCTTCTACATCATTCTGCACTACTTTATAATATATATAACTTTTCTTGTCTGAGACACTGTAAGCTTTTTTAGAGTGGTGCTTTTATTTTTGTAAATTCAGATATTTATTAACTTGTTGCCAAGTCAGAGCAATGATCCATTCAATAACTGTTTACTGAGCACTTACTATATGCCAGACACAGTTCCAGGTACTAGGGATATAGGTGTGAAAGATTCAGGAAAAGCCCCTTCCTTCATGAGTCTTCTATTCTGATGGTGAGGGTGGGAGGAAACCCTAAACACACAACATGAGTTAAGAGAGACATACACAATATTAAGAAAATATAAGGGAGAAGAAGAGTAAACAAGGGGAAAAGAGGTTGTTTCTTTAGATAGGATGATCATAAAAAGGCTCTTTCAAAGTGACGTTTAAGCTAATACTTAAATAATGAGTATAAACCAGCAATGGAAAGATTAGGGGTAGGGAAAGAATGTCCAAGGCAGATAGTTCATGAGGGGGAGAGTGATATGAAGCAAGTTGTGAGTGATAACAACAGGCTGAATCATGCAGGGCCATATAGGGCCATGGAGGAAAGGAGTTTGGATCGTGTTCAAATGGAAACAGGAAGCCAGTGTAAGATTTTGGGGAACAGAGTGGTATTATCACTTTGGCTGTACTGGGAGAAAACATTGTAGATAGACACGAATGGAAGCCAGCTCTTCATATATTTTATTGTCTTCTATAGACCTGGATGGAAAGCAGTCTTCTTGATGGGTCCCTTTGGATCGTGTGGGTTTTTTTGTGCGTGTATGTGTATGAGGGTGTCTTGGGGAGGAGTAGGATGTGGGTTATTCTTCTATATGCAAGGGTAATTAGAGATATGGGAGGCACTGAGTGAGTCGAAAAGGATCTTGATGACTGAGGGAGCAATAGAACTTGAAGGAAAAGACAGACTGTATTTGAGAGAGGAAGTCAAGCAGGTGTGATGGGGCAGGCAGGTGGCCAGGGAAAGGAAGAGGACAGACCTGGACCTGGGCAGGCAGGGACTCACTATGATACAGGTGGGTTGAAGGCCGACTTGAGATAGTTTAATGAACACAATGAATTTCCATGTTTTCTTTTTTCCTCCTTTTGTTGGGCCAAAGGTAATATGGGCTAGAGTGATGTGGTCTAATATTATGTAGTCACGTATACACAAAGTACACATACGTACTTTTCATATATTGTCATGTATTCGTCCCAGCAATTTCAAGTTGAGTACTACTCTTCCACAACCCCTTATCCAAAACCCTCGGGGATAGATGGGTCTTGGAATTAAGAATTTTTCAGACGTTAGTTAAGATAATATGATGCAGGTACTAGATGTTACCTAATGCCCTATTGGAGTCTGGGGTGGCACCCTGTAATGAAACATATTAATATATATATATATATTTTTTACTGAGAAATAGTTAATTTACAGTGTTGTGTTAGTTTCAAAGCTACAGCAAAGTGATTCAGTTATACAATTCTTTTTCAGATTCTTTTCCATTATAGGTTATTATTGAGTATAGTTCCCTGTGCTATACAGTAGGTCCTTGTTTTATATCTCTTTTATATAGTAGTGTGTATATGTTAATCCCAAACTCTAATTTATCTCTCCCAAACATATTAATATTTCTGCAGCAAAACATATTGTTATTCACACAATATGGGAAACATTAAGAATATAAGTAACCTCACATCAGTTCAGGTGAGGTTTGCAAATAAGAGAATTTGTGCTAAGCTTTCAAAAAGCTTCCCATTTTCAAAGTTTTTAAAAAAAATTTAGAATCAAGAGATTTTTACTAAGGAGGAAATTAAAGTTTAAGGAATTTAAGTGACTTGTTAAATAGTAGGGCTGGAATTTGAACACCGCCTTGGCTGACCACAAACTCTGTGATCTTAATCACATTATACCACTTCTATAGAAATAATGACCGCTGTTTATAAATAGCTGTCCTGTATATAAAAGCACATACATGTGTATCGAGAGATAGATAGCTATAAAGGAACTACAGTAAAAAAATGCCTGATAATAACTTTAAAATCTAACCATTTTCTGTGGATGAGTACTGTCTCTGTAAATTGTTTTATATTGTTTCTAGCATGGTACCAGCTATAATATTAATGATGACAAAATTATCTTGTGATACGTTGAAGATTTAATTATGATAAATCTAATTAATGACAATTAAATGACTTAATTTTGATAAATGATCTAAATTATGATAAATTTTAAGGACCACATTTTCTCCATTATCCTGCTAATTAACAGAGAAAATTTTGCATAATTATAGATGAAAACAATCTCATTTATCTTAACAGAACTTTAGAACATAAATTCAAGGAGTTGTTTAGGCTGGAGGCCATTGTCTATATTGAGTATTTGCTCTGCTGGAAATAGCCAGCTAAACAATATGGGGCTCTGCAAACAGGGGATGAGGATATTCTAGACTAAGGGAGAATATTGCAGAGATGGAAAGTTCTAGAAATATCTGAAAATGCTAAGATTGTGGTTATTAGAGCATTTAACATGCATTTACTGTGGCGACCAATGACTTTTTTTCTTTCCTGAAATTCTTTTAGAACTGTTTTCTATCTTAAAAGTTACCAGAGAAATATTAGTTTGACTGAAATATACTGATTTTGAGCAGGCAGAGTTATCGTGCTAAAGAAAAGTAATTTTTAAAAACATTATCTATCTTTTGATTATTTAATTTTGTAACTTTATTTCAGACTATTCTATTCCATGTATGTATGTGTATGTGAGTCTGTGATTGTGTGTGTGTGCATGAGGCACAGTTGATCCTCATTATGTGTGGGAGTTATGTTCTCTAAAGTTGCCATGAATACTGAATTAGCAGATACTGAACAGTGTTCCTAGGGGAAATACAGGGTGAGGTTCTACTGAGCCTCTGGTCACCACATTTTTGTCAAGTGATCAGTACATAATTTTGTTTTTCAAAACCTTATTCAATATGTATTGTTGATTCATTAGCCTTGAACTCATGACCTACAGCACTTTAACTCATGGCTGAACAAATGCATCTAACACATATATTTCCTCTGTGAGACATGTCACAACCCTCTCGTGCTTAGGGACACTAGCCAACACTTCAGCACTACACAGGGAGGGGGGTCATTTTAAACAGCAAAATCACCAACAGAGAGCACACACATGAGAAAAACGTGGCACTAACCAGACCATGAAAAGGGCACTTGTTTACAGTATGAGACCTTAAACAAGAAGACAGAATCGTCCTGTCCTACCTCAGGTGAGAACATGACAGGTGACTCTGTGCAGGTCTGAAAGCACAGGTATTGATTTTGTGGTTACAAATACATTTTAATGAGTAAGAAATTCACAAATCAGGAATCCACAAGTAATGAAGATGGACTGCATAAGAATGCACCTGTGACATGTTTTGGTTAGTACAGGGTTGTAATTCTCTCTTGTTATGTTCTGTCTTTTAATTTATGATACTGTTATCGAATGGCAGTGTGCCCAATGCACAGTGAGGCCAAACAAACATAAACATTGGAGTTTGGAGAGGAGAAAGGTTTATTGCAGGGACACTCAAGGAGATGGGTGGCTTATGCCCCCAAAACCCCAAACTCCCTGAAGGGTTTCAGCAAATCACTTTTAAAGCCAAGGTGAGGGAGAGGCATGGTTAGTTGTTGCAGACTTCTTGGTATGGGAATCCTTTGTTCTTGCAGCTGTCCATGTAAGTCAGGTCGTGATGTTTCCGTAAACTTCCAACAAGGCAAATGTTATTCTCTGTTCTTCAACTTTTCCCCTCTATATGAATGGACTTTTAAAGGTCAGGGCCCTGAGGATAGGCTATCCTGTATATTTCAGGCTATAGGCAACATTCTTTTACAGAAGGTGCAGAGCCAGCATGACTAAGCACAGGCAACAAAGCACAAGGGTTAAAGTAAAAGGAACAGATCTAAGATGGAGTCAGATTTGTTCTTCCCTGTTACAGTACTTGGTGGATAGCCAAGCCCATTCTGTA